>NW_026535904.1:0-35000 GCF_028551555.1 Melozone crissalis
GGGAAGAAAAGAGAAGGGAAGGGAATGGAAGGGAAGGGAAGGGACGGGAAGGGAAGGGAAGGGAAGGGAAGGGAAGGGAAGGGAAAGGAAAGGAAGGTTCCGGGAAGGGAAATGAAGGGAAGGTTTCGGGAAGGTTTCGGGAAGATTTCGGGAAGGGAAAAGAAGGACTGGGAAGGGAAGGTTCCGGGAAGGTTCCGGGAATGGTTCCGGGAAGTTTCCGGGAAGGGAAGGGATGGGAAGGGAAGGGAAGGGAAGGGAAGGTTCCGCGAAGGTGAGTTTCCCGGAAGAGAAGGTTCCGGGAAGGGAAGTGGAAGGGAAGGGAAGGGAAGGGAAGGGGAAGGGAAGGGAAGGGAAGGGAAGGTTCTGGGAAGGGAAGGGAAGGGAAGGGAAGGGAAGGGAAGGGAAGGGAAGAAAAGGGAAGGGAAGGGAAGGGAAGGGCAGGGAAGGGAAGGAAAGGGAAGGGAAGGGAAGGGAAGGGAAGGGAAGGGAAGGGAAGGGAAGGGAAGGGAAGGGAAGGGAAGGGAAGGGAAGGGAATGTTCTGGGAATGGAAGGGAAGGGAAGGGAAGGGAAGGGAAGGGGAAGGGAAGGAAAGGGAAGGGAATGTTCTGGGAATGGAAGGGAAGGGAAGGGAAGGGAATGGAAGGGAAGGTTCCGGGAAGGTTCCGGGAAGGTTCCGGGAAGGGAAGGGAAGGGAAGGGAAGGGAAGGGAAGGGAAGGGAAAGGAAGGGATGGGAAGGGAAGGGAAGGGAAGAAAAGAGATAGGAAGGGAAGGGAAGGGAAGCTTCTGGGAAGGGAAGGGATGGGAAGGGAAGGGAAGGGAAGGGAAGGGAAGGGAAGGGAAGGGAAGGGAAGGGAAGGGAATGTTCTGGGAAGGGAAGGGAAGGGAAGGGAAGGGAAGGGAAGAAAAGAGAAGGGAAGGGAAGGGAATGTTCTGGGAAGGGAAGGGAAGGGAAGGGAAGGGAAGGGAAGAAAAGAGAAGGGAAGGGAAGGGAAGGGCAGGGAAGGGAAGGAAAGGGGAGGGAAGGGAAGGGAAGGGAAGGGAAGGGAAGGGAAGGGAAGGGAAGGAAGGGAAGGTTCCGCGAAGTTAAGGTTCCCGGAAGAGAAGGTTCCGGGAAGGGAAGTGGAAGGGAAGGGAGGGAAGGGCAGGGGAGGGAAGGGAAGGGAAGAAAAGAGAAGGGAAGGGAATGGAAGGGAAGGGAAGGGACGGGAAGGGAAGGGAAGGGAAGGGAAGGGAAGGGAAGGGAAGGGAAGGGAAGGGAAAAGGAAAGGAAGGTTCCGGGAAGGGAAATGAAGGGAAGGTTTCGGGAAGGTTTCGGGAAGATTTCGGGAAGGGAAAGGAAGGTTCGGGAAGGGAAGGTTCCGGGAAGGTTCCGGGAATGGTTCCGGGAAGTTTCCGGGAAGGGAAGGGATGGGAAGGGAAGGGAAGGGAAGGTTCCGCGAAGGTGAGGTTCCCGGAAGAGAAGGTTCCGGGAAGGGGAAGGGGGAAGGGAAGGGAAGGGGAAGGGAAGGGAAGGGAAGGGAAGGGAAGGGAAGGGAAGGGAAGGTTCTGGGAAGGGAAGGTTCTGGGAAGGGAAGGGAAGGGAAGGGAAGGGAAGGGAAGGGAAGGGAAGGGAAGGGAAGGGAGGGAAGGGAAGAAAAGGGAAGGGAAGGGAAGAGAAGGGAAGGGAAGGGAAGGGAAGGGAAGGGTAGGGAAGGGAAGGGAAGGGAAGGGAAGGGAATGTTCTGGGAAGGGAAGGGCAGGGAAGGGAAGGAAAGGGGAGGGAAGGGAAGGGAAGGGAAGGGAAGGGAAGGGAAGGGAAGGGATGGGAAGGGAAGGGAAGGGAAGAAAAGAGAAGGGAAGGGAAGGGAAGGGCAGGGAAGGGAAGGGAAGTGAAGGGAAGGGAAGGGAAGGTTCCGCGAAGGTGAGGTTCCCGGAAGAGATGGTTCCGGGAAGGGAAGTGGAAGGGAAGGGAAGGGGAAGGGAAGGGAAGTGAAGTGAAGGGAAGGGAAAGGAAAGGAAGGTTCCGGGAAGGGAAATGAAGGGAAGGTTTCGGGAAGGTTTCGGGAAGATTTCGGGAAGGGAAAGGAAGGTTCGGGAAGGGAAGGTTCCGGGAAGGTTCCGGGAATGGTTCCGGGAAGTTTCCGGGAAGGGAAGGGAAGGGAAGGGAAGGGAAGGGAAGGGAAGGGAAGGGAATGTTCTGGAAGGGAAGGGAAGGGAAGGGAAGGGAAGGGAAGGGACGGGAAGGGAAGGGAAGGGAAGGGAAGGGCAGGGAAGGGAAGGAAGGGGAGGGAAGGGAAGGGAAGGGAAGGGAAGGGAAGGGAAGGGAAGGGAAGGGAAGGTTCCGCGAAGTTAAGGTTCCCGGAAGAGAAGGTTCCGGGAAGGGAAGTGGAAGGGAAGGGAAGGGAAGGGCAGGGGAGGGAAGGGAAAGGAAGAAAAGAGAAGGGAAGGGAATGGAAGGGAAGGGAAGGGACGGGAAGGGAAGGGAAGGGAAGGGGAAGGAAGGGAAGGGAAGGGAAGGAAGGGAAGGGAAGGGAAGGGGAAGGGAAGGGAGGAAGGGAAGGGAAGGGAAGGGAAGGGAAGGGAAGGAAGGGAAGGGAAGGGGAAGGGAAGGGAAGGAAGGAAGAAGGGAAGGGAAGGGGAAGGGAAGGAAGGGAAGGGAAGGGAAGGGAAGGGAAGGGAAGGGAAGGGAAGGGAAGGGAATGTTCTGGGAATGGAAGGGAAGGGAAGGGAAGGGAAGGGAAGGGAAGGGAAGGGAAGGGAAGGATGTTCTGGGAATGGAAGGGAAGGGAAGGGAAGGGGAAGGGAAGGGAAGGGAAGGTTCCGGGAAGGTTCCGGGAAGGTTCCGGGAAGGGAAGGGAAGGGAAGGGAAGGGAAGGGAAGGGAAGGGAAGGGAAGGGAAGGGAATGTTCTGGGAATGGAAGGGAAGGGAAGGGAAGGGAAGGGAAGGGAAGGGAAGGGAAGGGAAGGGAAGGGAAGGGAAGGGAATGTTCTGGGAAGGGAAGGGCAGGGAAGGGAAGGAAAGGGGAGGGAAGGGAAGGGAAGGGAAGGGAAGGGAAGGGAAGGGGAAGGGAAGGGATGGGAAGGGAAGGGAAGGGAAGAAAAGAGAAGGGAAGGGAAGGGAAGGGAAGCTTCTGGGAAGGGAAGGGATGGGAAGGGAAGGGAAGGGAAGGGAAGGGAAGGGAAGGGAAGGGAAGGGAAGGGAAGGGAATGTTCTGGGAAGGGAAGGGAAGGGAAGGGAAGGGAAGAAAAGAGAAGGGAAGGGAAGGGAAGGGAAGGTTCCGCGAAGTTAAGGTTCCCGGAAGAGAAGGTTCCGGGAAGGGAAGTGGAAGGGAAGGGAAGGGGAGGGCAGGGGAGGGAAGGGAAGGGAAGAAAAGAGAAGGGAAGGGAATGGAAGGGAAGGGAAGGGACGGGAAGGGAAGGGAAGGGAAGGGGAAGGGAAGAGAAGGGAAGGGAAGGGAAGTGAAGGGAAGGGAAGGGAAGGGAAGGGAAGGGAAGGGAAGGGAAGGGAAGGTTCCGGGAAGGGAAATGAAGGGAAGGATTCGGGAAGATTTCGGGAAGATTTCAGGAAGGGAAAGGAAGGTTCGGGAAGGGAAGGTTCCGGGAAGGTTCCGGGAATGGTTCCGGGAAGTTTCCGGGAAGGGAAGGGATGGGAAGGGAAGGGAAGGGAAGGTTCCGCGAAGGTGAGGTTCCGGAAGAGAAGGTTTCGGGAAGGGAAGTGGAAGGGAAGGGAAGGGATGGGAAGGGAAGGGAAGGGAAGAAAAGAGAAGGGAAGGGAAGGGAAGGGAAGCTTCTGGGAAGGGAAGGGATGGGAAGGGAAGGGAAGGGAAGGGAAGGGAAGGGAAGGGAAGGGAAGGGAAGGGAAGGGAAGGGAATGTTCTGGGAAGGGAAGGGAAGGGAAGGGAAGGGAAGGGAAGGGAAGGGAAGAAAAGAGAAGGGAAGGGAAGGGAAGGGCAGGAAAGGGAAGGAAAGGGGAGGGAAAGGAAGGGAAGGGAAGGGAAGGGAAGGGAAGGGAAGGGAAGGGAAGGTTCCGGGAAGGGAAATGAAGGGAAGGATTCGGGAAGGTTTCGGGAAGATTTCAGGAAGGGAAAGGAAGGTTCGGGAAGGGAAGGTTCCGGGAAGGTTCCGGGAATGGTTCCGGGAAGTTTCCGGGAAGGGAAGGGATGGGAAGGGAAGGGAAGGGAAGGTTCCGCGAAGGTGAGGTTCCCGGAAGAGAAGGTTCCGGGAAGGGAAGTGGAAGGGAAGGGAAGGGAAGGGAAGGGAAGGGAAGGGAAGGGAAGGGAAGGGAAGGGAAGGGAAGGTTCTGGGAAGGGAAGGGAAGGGAAGGGAAGGGAAGGGAAGGGAAGGGAAGGGAAGGGTAGGGAAGAAAAGGGAAGGGAAGGGAAGGGAAGGGCAGGGAAGGGAAGGAAAGGGGAAGGGGGAAGGGAAGGGAAGGGCAGGGAAGGGAAGGAAAGGGAGGGAAGGGAAGGGAAGGGAAGGGAAGGGAAGGGAAGGGAAGGGAAGGGAAGGGAAGGTTCCGCGAAGTTAAGGTTCCCGGAAGAGAATGTTCCGGGAAGGGAAGTGGAAGGGAAGGGAAGGGAAGGGCAGGGGAGGGAAGGGAAGGGAAGAAAAGAGAAGGGAAGGGAATGGAAGGGAAGGGAAGGGACGGGAAGGGAAGGGAAGGGAAGGGAAGGGAAGGGAAGGGAAAGGAAAGGAAGGTTCCGGGAAGGGAAATGAAGGGAAGGTTTCGGGAAGGTTTCGGGAAGATTTCGGGAAGGGAAAAGAAGGACTGGGAAGGGAAGGTTCCGGGAAGGTTCCGGGGAATGGTTCCGGGAAGTTTCCGGGAAGGGAAGGGATGGGAAGGGAAGGGAAGGGAAGGGAAGGTTCCGCGAAGGTGAGTTTCCCGGAAGAGAAGGTTCCGGGAAGGGAAGTGGAAGGGAAGGGAAGGGAAGGGAAGGGAAGGGAAGGGAAGGGAAGGGAAGGTTCTGGGAAGGGAAGGGAAGGGAAGGGAAGGGAAGGGAAGGGAAGGGAAGAAAAGGGAAGGGAAGGGAAGGGAAGGGCAGGGAAGGGAAGGAAAGGGAAGGAAAGGGGAAGGAAGGGAAGGGAAGGGAAGGGGAAGGGAAGGGGAAGGGAAGGGAAGGGAAGGGAAGGGAAGGGGAATGTTCTGGGAATGGAAGGGAAGGGAAGGGAAGGGAAGGGAAGGGAAGGGAAGGAAAGGGAAGGGAATGTTCTGGGAATGGAAGGGAAGGGAAGGGAAGGGAATGGAAGGGAAGGTTCCGGGAAGGTTCCGGGAAGGTTCCGGGAAGGGAAGGGAAGGGAAGGGAAGGGAAGGGAAGGGAAGGGAAAGGAAGGGATGGGAAGGGAAGGGAAGGGAAGAAAAGAGATAGGAAGGGAAGGGAAGGGAAGCTTCTGGGAAGGGAAGGGATGGGAAGGGAAGGGAAGGGAAGGGAAGGGGAAGGGAAGGGAAGGGAAGGGAATGTTCTGGAAGGGAAGGGAAGGGAGAAGGGAAGGGGAAGGGAAGGGAAGAAAAGAGAAGGGAAGGGAAGGGAATGTTCTGGGAAGGGAAGGGAAGGGAAGGGAAGGGAAGGGAAGAAAAGAGAAGGGAAGGGAAGGGAAGGGCAGGGAAGGGAAGGAAAGGGGAGGGAAGGGAAGGGAAGGGAAGGGAAGGGAAGGGAAGGGAAGGGAAGGGAAGGGAAGGTTCCGCGAAGTTAAGGTTCCCGGAAGAGAAGGTTCCGGGAAGGGAAGTGGAAGGGAAGGGAGGGGAAGGGCAGGGGAGGGAAGGGAAGGGAAGAAAAGAGAAGGGAAGGGAATGGAAGGGAAGGGAAGGGACGGGAAGGGAAGGGAAGGGAAGGGAAGGGAAGGGAAGGGAAGGGAAGGGAAAGGAAAGGAAGGTTCCGGGAAGGGAAATGAAGGGAAGGTTTCGGGAAGGTTTCGGGAAGATTTCGGGAAGGGAAAGGAAGGTTCGGGAAGGGGAAGGTTCCGGGAAGGTTCCGGGAATGGTTCCGGGAAGTTTCCGGGAAGGGAAGGGATGGGAAGGGAAGGGAAGGGAAGGTTCCGCGAAGGTGAGGGTTCCCGGAAGAGAAGGTTCCGGGAAGGGAAGGGGAAGGGAAGGGAAGGGAAGGGAAGGGAAGGGAAGGGAAGGGAAGGGAAGGGAAGGAAGGGAAGGTTCTGGGAAGGGAAGGTTCTGGGAAGGGAAGGGAAGGGAAGGGAAGGGAAGGGAAGGGAAGGGAAGGGAAGGGAAGGGAAGGGAAGGGAAGAAAAGGGAAGGGAAGGGAAGAGAAGGGAAGGGAAGGGAAGGGAAGGGAAGGGTAGGGAAGGGAAGGGAAGGGAAGGGAAGGGAATGTTCTGGGAAGGGAAGGGCAGGGAAGGGAAGGAAAGGGGAGGGAAGGGAAGGGAAGGGAAGGGAAGGGAAGGGAAGGGAAGGGATGGGAAGGGAAGGGAAGGGAAGAAAAGAGAAGGGAAGGGAAGGGAAGGGCAGGGAAGGGAAGGGAAGTGAAGGGAAGGGAAGGGAAGGTTCCGCGAAGGTGAGGTTCCCGGAAGAGATGGTTCCGGGAAGGGAAGTGGAAGGGAAGGGAAGGGAAGGGAAGGGAAGTGAAGTGAAGGGAAGGGAAAGGAAAGGAAGGTTCCGGGAAGGGAAATGAAGGGAAGGTTTCGGGAAGGTTTCGGGAAGATTTCGGGAAGGGAAAGGAAGGTTCGGGAAGGGAAGGTTCCGGGAAGGTTCCGGGAATGGTTCCGGGAAGTTTCCGGGAAGGGAAGGGAAGGGAAGGGAAGGGAAGGGAAGGGAAGGGAAGGGAATGTTCTGGGAAGGGAAGGGAAGGGAAGGGAAGGGAAGGGAAGGGACGGGAAGGGAAGGGAAGGGAAGGGAAGGGCAGGGAAGGGAAGGAAAGGGGAGGGAAGGGAAGGGAAGGGAAGGGAAGGGAAGGGAAGGGAAGGGAAGGTTCCGCGAAGTTAAGGTTCCCGGAAGAGAAGGTTCCGGGAAGGGAAGTGGAAGGGAAGGGAAGGGAAGGGCAGGGGAGGGAAGGGAAAGGAAGAAAAGAGAAGGGAAGGGAATGGAAGGGAAGGGAAGGGACGGGAAGGGAAGGGAAGGGAAGGGAAGGGAAGAAGGGAAGGGAAGGGAAGGGAAGGGAAGGGGGAAGGGGGAAGGGGGGGAAGGGAAGGGAAGGGAAGGGAAGGGAAGGGAAGGGAAGGGGAAGGAAGGGAAGAAAAGGGAAGGGAAGGGAAGGGAAGGGAAGGGAAGGGAAGGGAAGGGAAGGAAGGGAAGGGAAGGGAAGGGAAGGGAATGTTCTGGGAATGGAAGGAGGGAAGGGAAGGGAAGGGAAGGAAGGGAAGGAAGGGAAGGGAAGGGAATGTTCTGGGAATGGAAGGGAAGGGAAGGGAAGGGAAGGGAAGGGAAGGGAAGGTTCCGGGAAGGTTCCGGGAAGGTTCCGGGAAGGGAAGGGAAGGGAAGGGAAGGGAAGGGAAGGGAAGGGAAGGGAAGGGAAGGGAATGTTCTGGGAATGGAAGGAAGGGAAGGGAAGGGAAGGGAAGGGAAGGGAAGGGAAGGGAAGGGGAGGGAAGGGGAGGGAAGGGAAGGAAGGAAGGGAAGGGAAGGGAAGGGAAGGGAAGGGAAGGGAAGGGAAGGGAAGGGAAGGGAAGGGAAGGGAAGGAAGGGAAGGGAAGGGAAGGGAAGGGAAGGGAATGTTCTGGGAAGGGAAGGGCACGGAAGGGAAGGAAAGGGGAGGGAAGGGAATGGAAGGGAAGGGAAGGAAGGGAAGGGAAGGGAAGGGAAGAAAAGAGAAGGAAAGGAAGGGAAGGGAAGGTTCTGGGAAGGGAAGGGATGGGAAGGGAAGGGAAGGGAAGGGAAGGGAAGGGAAGGGAATGATCTGGGAAGGGAAGGGAAGGGAAGGGAAGGGAAGGGAAGGGAAGAAAAGAGAAGGGAAGGGAAGGGAATGTTCTGGGAAGGGAAGGGAAGGAAGGGAAGGGAAGGGAAGAAAAGAGAAGGGAAGGGAAGGGAAGGGCAGGGAAGGGAAGGAAAGGGGAGGGAAGGGAAGGGAAGGGAAGGGAAGGGAAGGGAAGGGAAGGGAAGGTTCCGCGAAGTTAAGGTTCCCGGAAGAGAAGGTTCCGGGAAGGGAAGTGGAAGGGAAGGGAAGGGAAGGGCAGGGGAGGGAAGGGAAGGGAAGGGAAGAAAAGAGAAGGGAAAGGAATGGAAGGGAAGGGAAGGGACGGGAAGGGAAGGGAAGGGAAGGGAAGGGAAGGGAAGGGAAGGGAAGGTTCGGGAAGGGAAGGGAAGGGAAGGGAAAGGAAAGGAAGGTTCCGGGAAGGGAAATGAAGGGAAGGTTTCGGGAAGGTTTCGGGAAGATTTCGGGAAGGGAAAGGAAGGTTCGGGAAGGGAAGGTTCCGGGAAGGTTCCGGGAATGGTTCCGGGAAGTTTCCGGGAAGGGAAGGGATGGGAAGGGAAGGGAAGGGAAGGGAAGGTTCCGCGAAGGTGAGGTTCCCGGAAGAGAAGGTTCCGGGAAGGGAAGTGGAAGGGAAGGGAAGGGAAGGGAAGGGAAGGGAAGGGAAGGTTCTGGGAAGGGAAGGTTCTGGGAAGGGAAGGGAAGGGAAGGGAAGGGAAGGGAAGGGCAGGGAAGGGAAGGAAAGGGGAGGGAAGGGAAGGGAAGGGAAGGGAAGGGAAGGGAAGGGAAGGGAAGGGAGGGGATGGGAAGGGAAGGGAAGGGAAGAAAAGAGAAGGGAAGGGAAGGGAAGGGCAGGGAAGGGAAGGGAAGGGAAGGGAAGGGAAGGGAAGGGAAGGTTCGGGAAGGGAAGGAAGGGAAGGGAAGGGAAAGGAAGGAAGGTTCGGGAAGGGAAATGAAGGGAAGGTTTCGGGAAGGTTTCGGGAAGATTTCGGGAAGGGAAAGGAAGGTTCGGGAAGGGAAGGTTCCGGGAAGGTTCCGGGAATGGTTCCGGGAAGTTTCCGGGAAGGGAAGGGATGGGAAGGGAAGGGAAGGGAAGGTTCCGCGAAGGTGAGGTTCCGGAAGAGAAGGTTCCGGGAAGGGAAGTGTAAGGGAAGGGAAGGGAAGGGAAGGGAAGGGAAGGGAAGGGAAGGGAAGGTTCTGGGAAGGGAAGGTTCTGGGAAGGGAAGGGAAGGGAAGGGAAGGGAAGGGAAGGGAAGGGAAGGGAAGGGAAGAAAAGGGAAGGGAAGGGAAGGGAAGGGAAGGGAAGGGAAGGAAGGGAAGGGAAGGGTAGGGAAGGGAAGGGAAGGGAAGGGAAGGGAAGGGAAGGGAATGTTCTGGGAAGGGAAGGGCAGGGAAGGGAAGGAAAGGGGAGGGAAGGGAAGGGAAGGGAAGGGAAGGGAAGGGAAGGGATGGGAAGGGAAGGGAAGGGAAGAAAAGAGAAGGGAAGGGAAGGGAAGGGCAGGGAAGGGAAGGGAAGTGAAGGGAAGGGAAGGGAAGGTTCCGCGAAGGTGAGGTTCCCGGAAGAGATGGTTCCGGGAAGGGAAGTGGAAGGGAAGGGAAGGGAAGGGAAGTGAAGGGAAGGGAAGGGAAAGGAAAGGAAGGTTCCGGGGAAGGGAAATGAAGGGAAGGTTTCGGGAAGGTTTCGGGAAGATTTCGGGAAGGGCAAGGAAGGTTCGGGAAGGGAAGGTTCCGGGAAGGTTCCGGGAATGGTTCCGGGAAGTTTCCGGGAAGGGAAGGGAAGGGAAGGGAAGGGAAGGGAAGGGAAGGGAAGGGAATGTTCTGGGAAGGGAAGGGAAGGGAAGGGAAGGGAAGGGGAAGGGAAGAGGGGAAGGACGGGAAGGGGAAGGGAAGGGAAGGGAAGGGCAGGGAAGGGAAGGAAAGGGGAGGGAAGGGAAGGGAAGGGAAGGGAAGGGAAGGGAAGGTTCCGCGAAGTTAAGGTTCCCGGAAGAGAAGGTTCCGGGAAGGGAAGTGGAAGGGAAGGGAAGGGAAGGGCAGGGGAGGGAAGGGAAGGGAAGAAAAGAGAAGGGAAGGGAATGGAAGGGAAGGGAAGGGACGGGAAGGGAAGGGAAGGGAAGGGAAGGGACGGGAAGAGAAGGGAAGGGAAGGGAAGGGAAGGGAAGGGAAGGGAAGGGAAGGGAAGGGAAGGGAAGGGAAAGGAAAGGAAGGTTCCGGGAAGGGAAATGAAGGGAAGGTTTCGGGAAGGTTTCGGGAAGATTTCAGGAAGGGAAAGGAAGGTTCGGGAAGGGAAGGTTCCGGGAAGGTTCCGGGAATGGTTCCGGGAAGTTTCCGGGAAGGGAAGGGATGGGAAGGGAAGGGAAGGGAAGGGAAGGTTCCGCGAAGGTGAGGTTCCCGGAAGAGAAGGTTCCGGGAAGGGAAGTGGAAGGGAAGGGAAGGGAAGGGAAGGGAAGGGAAGGGAAGGGAAGGGAAGAAAGGGAAGGGAAGGGAAGGGAAGGGCAGGGAAGGGAAGGAAGGGAAAGGGAAGGAAGGGAAGGGAAGGGAAGGGAAGGGAAGGGAAGGGAGGGAAGGGGAAGGAAGGGAAGGGAAGGGAAGGGAAGGGAAGGGAACGGAAGGGAAGGGAAGGGAAATGAAGGGAAGGTTTCGGGAAGGTTTCGGGAAGATTTCGGGAAGGGCAAGGAAGGTTCGGGAAGGGAAGGTTCCGGGAAGGTTCCGGGAATGGTTCCGGGAAGTTTCCGGGAAGGGAAGGGAAGGGAAGGGAAGGGAAGGGAAGGGAAGGGAAGGGAAGGGAAGGGAAGGGAATGTTCTGGGAAGGGAAGGGAAGGGAAGGGAAGGGAAGGGAAGGGAAGGGAAGGGACGGGAAGGGAAGGGAAGGGAAGGGAAGGGCAGGGAAGGGGAAGGGAAGGGGAGGGAAGGGAAGGGAAGGGAAGGGAAGGGAAGGGAAGGGAAGGGAAGGGAAGGTTCCGCGAAGTTAAGGTTCCCGGAAGAGAAGGTTCCGGGAAGGGAAGTGGAAGGGAAGGGAAGGGAAGGGCAGGGGAGGGAAGGGAAGGGAAGAAAAGAGAAGGGAAGGGAATGGAAGGGAAGGGAAGGGACGGGAAGGGAAGGGAAGGGAAGGGAAGGGAAGAGAAGGGAAGGGAAGGGGAAGGGAAGGGAAGGGAAGGGAATGTTCTGGGAAGGGAAGGGAAGGGAAGGGAAGGGAAGGGACGGGAAGGGAAGGGAAGGGAAGGGGAAGGGCAGGGAAGGGAAGGAAAGGGGAGGGAAGGGAAGGGAAGGGAAGGGAAGGGAAGGGAAGGGAAGGGAAGGTTCCGCGAAGTTAAGGTTCCCGGAAGAGAAGGTTCCGGGAAGGGAAGTGGAAGGGAAGGGAAGGGAAGGGCAGGGGAGGGAAGGGAAGGGAAGAAAAGAGAAGGGAAGGGAATGGAAGGGAAGGGAAGGGACGGGAAGGGAAGGGAAGGGAAGGGATGGGAAGAGAAGGGAAGGGAAGGGGAAGGGAAGGGAAGGGAAGGGAAGGGAAGGGAAGGGAAGGGAAAGAAAGGAAAAAGGAAGGTTCCGGGAAGGGAAATGAAGGGAAGGTTTCGGGAAGGTTTCGGGAAGATTTCAGGAAGGGAAAGGAAGGTTCGGGAAGGGAAGGTTCCGGGAAGGTTCCGGGAATGGTTCCGGGAAGTTTCCGGGAAGGGAAGGGATGGGAAGGGAAGGGAAGGGAAGGTTCCGCGAAGGTGAGGTTCCCGGAAGAGAAGGTTTCGGGAAGGGAAGTGGAAGGGAAGGGAAGGGAAGGGAAGGGAAGGGAAGGGGAAGGGAAGGGGGGGAAGGGAAGGGAAGAAAAGGGAAGGGAAGGGAAGGGAAGGGCAGGGAAGGGAAGGAAAGGGAAGGGAAGGGAAGGGAAGGGAAGGGAAGGGAATGTTCTGGGAAGGGAAGGGAAGGGAAGGGAAGGGAAGGGACGGGAAGGGAAGGGAAGGGAAGGGAAGGGCAGGGAAGGGAAGGAAAGGGGAGGGAAGGGAAGGGAAGGGAAGGGAAGGGAAGGGAAGGGAAGGGAAGGGAAGGGAAGGGAAGGGAAGGGAAGGGAAGGGAAGGGAAGAAAAGGGAAGGGAAGGGAAGGGAAGGGCAGGGAAGGGAAGGAAAGGGAAGGGAAGGGAAGGGAAGGGAAGGGAAGGGAAGGGAAGGGGAAGGAAGGGAAGGGAAGGGAAGGGAAGGGGAAGGAAAGGGAAGGGAAGGGAACGGAAGGGAAGGGAAGGGAAATGAAGGGAAGGTTTCGGGAAGGTTTCGGGAAGATTTCGGGAAGGGCAAGGAAGGTTCGGGAAGGGAAGGTTCCGGGAAGGTTCCGGGAATGGTTCCGGGAAGTTTCCGGGAAGGGAAGGGAAGGGAAGGGAAGGGAAGGGAAGGGAAGGGGAAGGGAAGGGAAGGGAAGGGAAGGGAATGTTCTGGGAAGGGAAGGGAAGGGAAGGGAAGGGAAGGGAAGGGACGGGAAGGGAAGGGAAGGGAAGGGAAGGGAAGGGAAGGGCAGGGAAGGGCAGGGAAGGGAAGGAAAGGGGAGGGAAGGGAAGGGAAGGGAAGGGAAGGGAAGGGAAGGGAAGGGAAGGTTCCGCGAAGTTAAGGTTCCCGGAAGAGAAGGTTCCGGGAAGGGAAGTGGAAGGGAAGGGAAGGGAAGGGCAGGGGAGGGAAGGGAAGGGAAGAAAAGAGAAGGGAAGGGAATGGAAGGGAAGGGAAGGGACGGGAAGGGAAGGGAAGGGAAGGGAAGGGAAGAGAAGGGAAGGGAAGGGAAGGGAAGGGAATGTTCTGGGAAGGGAAGGGAAGGGAAGGGAAGGGAAGGGACGGGAAGGGAAGGGAAGGGAAGGGAAGGGCAGGGAAGGGAAGGAAAGGGGAGGGAAGGGAAGGGAAGGGAAGGGAAGGGAAGGTTCCGCGAAGTTAAGGTTCCCGGAAGAGAAGGTTCCGGGAAGGGAAGTGGAAGGGAAGGGAAGGGAAGGGCAGGGGAGGGAAGGGAAGGGAAGAAAAGAGAAGGGAAGGGAATGGAAGGGAAGGGAAGGGACGGGAAGGGAAGGGAAGGGAAGGGATGGGAAGAGAAGGGAAGGGAAGGGAAGGGAAGGGAAGGGAAGGGAAGGGAAGGGAAGGGAAGGGAAAGGAAAGGAAGGTTCCGGGAAGGGAAATGAAGGGAAGGTTTCGGGAAGGTTTCGGGAAGATTTCAGGAAGGGAAAGGAAGGTTCGGGAAGGGAAGGTTCCGGGAAGGTTCCGGGAATGGTTCCGGGAAGTTTCCGGGAAGGGAAGGGAAGGGAAGGGAAGGGAAGGGAAGGGAAGGGAAGGGAAGGGAAGGGAAGGGAAGGGAATGTTCTGGGAAGGGAAGGGAAGGGAAGGGAAGGGAAGGGAAGGGACGGGAAGGGAAGGGAAGGGAAGGGAAGGGCAGGGAAGGGAAGGAAAGGGGAGGGAAGGGAAGGGAAGGGAAGGGAAGGGAAGGGAAGGGAAGGGAAGGGAAGGGAAGGTTCCGCGAAGTTAAGGTTCCCGGAAGAGAAGGTTCCGGGAAGGGAAGTGGAAGGGAAGGGAAGGGAAGGGCAGGGGAGGGAAGGGAAGGGAAGAAAAGAGAAGGGAAGGGAATGGAAGGGAAGGGAAGGGACGGGAAGGGAAGGGAAGGGAAGGGAAGGGAAGAGAAGGGAAGGGAAGGGAAGGGAAGGGAAGGGAAGGGAATGTTCTGGGAAGGGAAGGGAAGGGAAGGGAAGGGAAGGGACGGGAAGGGAAGGGAAGGGAAGGGAAGGGCAGGGAAGGGAAGGAAAGGGGAGGGAAGGGAAGGGAAGGGAAGGGAAGGGAAGGGAAGGGAAGGGAAGGTTCCGCGAAGTTAAGGTTCCCGGAAGAGAAGGTTCCGGGAAGGGAAGTGGAAGGGAAGGGAAGGGAAGGGCAGGGGAGGGAAGGGAAGGGAAGAAAAGAGAAGGGAAGGGAATGGAAGGGAAGGGAAGGGACGGGAAGGGAAGGGAAGGGAAGGGATGGGAAGAGAAGGGAAGGGAAGGGAAGGGAAGGGAAGGGAAGGGAAGGGAAGGGAAGGGAAGGGAAAGGAAAGGAAGGTTCCGGGAAGGGAAATGAAGGGAAGGTTTCGGGAAGGTTTCGGGAAGATTTCAGGAAGGGAAAGGAAGGTTCGTTCCGGGAAGGTTCCGGGAATGGTTCCGGGAAGTTTCCGGGAAGGGAAGGGATGGGAAGGGAAGGGAAGGGAAGGTTCCGCGAAGGTGAGGTTCCCGGAAGAGAAGGTTTCGGGAAGGGAAGTGGAAGGGAAGGGAAGGGAAGGGAAGGGAAGGGAAGGGAAGGGAAGGGAAGAAAAGGGAAGGGAAGGGAAGGGAAGGGCAGGGAAGGGAAGGAAAGGGAAGGGAAGGGAAGGGAAGGGAAGGGAAGGGAATGTTCTGGGAAGGGAAGGGAAGGGAAGGGAAGGGAAGGGACGGGAAGGGAAGGGAAGGGAAGGGAAGGGCAGGGAAGGGAAGGAAAGGGGAGGGAAGGGAAGGGAAGGGAAGGGAAGGGAAGGGAAGGGAAGGGAAGGGAAGGGAAGGGAAGGGAAGGGAAGGGAAGGGAAGGGAAGGGAAGAAAAGGGAAGGGAAGGGAAGGGAAGGGCAGGGAAGGGAAGGAAAGGGAAGGGAAGGGAAGGGAAGGGAAGGGAAGGGAAGGGAAGGGAAGGGGAAGGAAGGGAAGGGAAGGGAAGGGAAGGGAAGGAAAGGGAAGGGAAGGGAACGGAAGGGAAGGGAAGGGAAATGAAGGGAAGGTTTCGGGAAGGTTTCGGGAAGATTTCGGGAAGGGCAAGGAAGGTTCGGGAAGGGAAGGTTCCGGGAAGGTTCCGGGAATGGTTCCGGGAAGTTTCCGGGAAGGGAAGGGAAGGGAAGGGAAGGGAAGGGAAGGGAAGGGAAGGGAAGGGAAGGGAAGGGAAGGGAAGGGAAGGGAAGGGAAGGGAATGTTCTGGGAAGGGAAGGGAAGGGAAGGGAAGGGAAGGGAAGGGACGGGAAGGGAAGGGAAGGGAAGGGAAGGGAAGGGAAGGGAAGGGCAGGGAAGGGAAGGAAAGGGGAGGGAAGGGAAGGGAAGGGAAGGGAAGGGAAGGGAAGGTTCCGCGAAGTTAAGGTTCCCGGAAGAGAAGGTTCCGGGAAGGGAAGTGGAAGGGAAGGGAAGGGAAGGGCAGGGGAGGGAAGGGAAGGGAAGAAAAGAGAAGGGAAGGGAATGGAAGGGAAGGGAAGGGACGGGAAGGGAAGGGAAGGGAAGGGAAGGGAAGAGAAGGGAAGGGAAGGGAAGGGAAGGGAATGTTCTGGGAAGGGAAGGGAAGGGAAGGGAAGGGAAGGGACGGGAAGGGAAGGGAAGGGAAGGGAAGGGCAGGGAAGGGAAGGAAAGGGGAGGGAAGGGAAGGGAAGGGAAGGGAAGGGAAGGTTCCGCGAAGTTAAGGTTCCCGGAAGAGAAGGTTCCGGGAAGGGAAGTGGAAGGGAAGGGAAGGGAAGGGCAGGGGAGGGAAGGGAAGGGAAGAAAAGAGAAGGGAAGGGAATGGAAGGGAAGGGAAGGGACGGGAAGGGAAGGGAAGGGAAGGGATGGGAAGAGAAGGGAAGGGAAGGGAAGGGAAGGGAAGGGAAGGGAAGGGAAGGGAAGGGAAAGGAAAGGAAGGTTCCGGGAAGGGAAATGAAGGGAAGGTTTCGGGAAGGTTTCGGGAAGATTTCAGGAAGGGAAAGGAAGGTTCGGGAAGGGAAGGGAAGGGAAGGGATGGGAAGAGAAGGGAAGGGAAGGGAAGGGAAGGGAAGGGAAGGGAAGGGAAGGGAAGGGAAAGGAAAGGAAGGTTCCGGGAAGGGAAATGAAGGGAAGGTTTCGGGAAGGTTTCGGGAAGATTTCAGGAAGGGAAAGGAAGGTTCGGGAAGGGAAGGTCCAGGGAAGGTTCCGGGAATGGTTCCGGGAAGTTTCCGGGAAGGGAAGGGATGGGAAGGGAAGGGAAGGGAAGGTTCCGCGAAGGTGAGGTTCCCGGAAGAGAAGGTTCCGGGAAGGGAAGTGGAAGGGAAGGGAAGGGAAGGGAAGGGAAGGGAAGGGAAGGGAAGGGAAGAAAAGGGAAGGGAAGGGAAGGGAAGGGCAGGGAAGGGAAGGAAAGGGAAGGGAAGGGAAGGGAAGGGAAGGGAAGGGAAGGGAAGGGAAGGGAAGGGAAGGGAAGGGAAGGGAAGGGAAGGGAAGGGGGAAGGAAGGGAAGGGAAGGGAAGGGAAGGGAAGGGAAGGGAAGGGAAGGGAAGGGAAGGGAAGGGAAATGAAGGGAAGGTTTCGGGAAGGTTTCGGGAAGATTTCGGGAAGGGCAAGGAAGGTTCGGGAAGGGAAGGTTCCGGGAAGGTTCCGGGAATGGTTCCGGGAAGTTTCCGGGAAGGGAAGTTTCCGGGAAGGGAAGGGAAGGGAAGGGAAGGGAAGGGAAGGGAATGTTCTGGGAAGGGAAGGGAAGGGAAGGGAAGGGAAGGGACGGGAAGGGAAGGGAAGGGAAGGGAAGGGCAGGGAAGGGAAGGAAAGGGGAGGGAAGGGAAGGGAAGGGAAGGGAAGGGAAGGGAAGGTTCCGCGAAGTTAAGGTTCCCGGAAGAGAAGGTTCCGGGAAGGGAAGTGGAAGGGAAGGGAAGGGAAGGGCAGGGGAGGGAAGGGAAGGGAAGAAAAGAGAAGGGAAGGGAATGGAAGGGAAGGGAAGGGACGGGAAGGGAAGGGAAGGGAAGGGAAGGGAAGGGAAGAGAAAGGAAGGGAAGGGAAGGGAAGGGAAGGGAAGGGAAGGGAAGGGAAGGGAAAGGAAAGGAAGGTTCCGGGAAGGGAAATGAAGGGAAGGTTTCGGGAAGGTTTCGGAAAGATTTCAGGAAGGGAAAGGAAGGTTCGGGAAGGGAAGGTTCCGGGAAGGTTCCGGGAATGGTTCCGGGAAGTTTCCGGGAAGGGAAGGGATGGGAAGGGAAGGGAAGGGAAGGTTCCGCGAAGGTGAGGTTCCCGGAAGAGAAGGTTCCGGGAAGGGAAGTGGAAGGGAAGGGAAGGGAAGGGAAGGGAAGGGAAGGGAAGGGAAGGGAAGGGAAGGGAAGGGAAGGTTCTGGGAAGGGAAGGGAAGGGAAGGGAAGGGAAGGGAAGGGAAGGGAAGGGAAGGGAAGAAAAGGGAAGGGAAGGGAAGGGAAGGGAAGGGAAGGGAAGGGAAGGGAAGGGAAGGGAAGGGAAGGGAAGGGGAAGGAAGGGAAGGGAAGGGAAGGGAAGGGAAGGGAAGGGAAGGGAAGGGAAGGGAAGGGAAGGGAAGGGAAGGGAAGGGAAGGGAAGGGAAGGGAAGGGAATGTTCTGGGAATGGAAGGGAAGGGAAGGGAAGGGAAGGTTCCGGGAAGGTTCCGGGAAGGTTCCGGGAAGGTTCCGGGAAGGTTCCGGGAAGGGAAGGGAAGGGAAGGGAAGGGAAGGGAATGTTCTGGGAATGGAAGGGAAGGGAAGGGAAGGGAAGGGAAGGGAAGGGACGGGAAGGGAAGGGAAGGGAAGGGAAGGGAAGGGAAGGGAAGGGAAGGGAAGGGAAGGGGAGGGAAGGGAAGGGAAGGGAAGGGAAGGGAAGGGAAGGGAAGAGAAGGGAAGGGAAGGGAAGGGAAGGGAAGGGAAGGGAAGGGAAGGGAAGGGAAGGGAAGGGAAGGGAAGGGAAGGGAAGGGAAGGGAAGGGAAGGGGAAGGAAGGGAAGAAAAGGGAAGGGAAGGGAAGGGAAGGGAAGGGAAGGGAAGGGAAGGGAATGTTCTGGGAAGGGAAGGGAAGGGAAGGGAAGGGAAGGGAAGGGAAGAAAAGAGAAGGGAAGGGAAGGGAATGTTCTGGGAAGGGAAGGGAAGGGAAGGGAAGGGAAGGGAAGGGAAGGGAAGAAAAGAGAAGGGAAGGGAAGGGAAGGGCAGGGAAGGGAAGGAAAGGGGAGGGAAGGGAAGGGAAGGGAAGGGAAGGGAAGGGAAGGGAAGGGAAGGTTCCGCGAAGTTAAGGTTCCCGGAAGAGAAGGTTCCGGGAAGGGAAGTGGAAGGGAAGGGAAGGGAAGGGCAGGGGAGGGAAGGGAAGGGAAGAAAAGAGAAGGGAAGGGAATGGAAGGGAAGGGAAGGGACGGGAAGGGAAGGGAAGGGAAGGGAAGGGAAGGGAAGGGAAGGTTCGGGAAGGGAAGGGAAGGGAAAGGAAAGGAAGGTTCCGGGAAGGGAAATGAAGGGAAGGTTTCGGGAAGGTTTCGGGAAGATTTCGGGAAGGGAAAGGAAGGTTCGGGAAGGGAAGGTTCCGGGAAGGTTCCGGGAATGGTTCCGGGAAGTTTCCGGGAAGGGAAGGGATGGGAAGGGAAGGGAAGGGAAGGTTCCGCGAAGGTGAGGTTCCCGGAAGAGAAGGTTCCGGGAAGGGAAGTGGAAGGGAAGGGAAGGGAAGGGAAGGGAAGGGAAGGGAAGGGAAGGGAAGGTTCTGGGAAGGGAAGGTTCTGGGAAGGGAAGGGAAGGGAAGGGAAGGGAAGGGAAGGGAAGGGAAGGGAAGGGAAGGGAAGAAAAGGGAAGGGAAGGGAAGGGAAGGGAAGGGAAGGGAAGGGTAGGGAAGGGAAGGGAAGGGAAGGGAAGGGAAGGGAAGGGAATGTTCTGGGAAGGGAAGGGAAGGGAAGGGAAGGGAAGGGAAGGGAAGGGAAGGGAATGTTCTGGGAAGGGAAGGGAAGGGAAGGGAACGGAAGGTTCCGCGAAGAAAAGGATCCCGGAAGAGAAGGTTCCGAGAAGGGAAGTGGAAGGGAAGGGAAGGGAAGGGAAGGGAAGGGCAGGGAAGGGAAGATTTTGGGAAGGGAAAGGGAGGTTCGGGAAGGGAAGGTTCCGGGAAGGTTCCGGGAATGGTTTCGGGAAGTTTCCGGGAAGGGAAGGCATGGGAAGGGAAGGGAAGGGAAGGGAAGGGAAGGGAAGGGAAGGGAAGGGAAGGGAAGGGAAGGGAAGGGAAGGGAAGGGAAGGGAAGGGAAGGGAAGGGAAGGGAAGGGAAGCTTCTGGGAAGGGAAGGGATGGGAAGGGAAGGGAAGGGAAGGGAAGGGAAGGGAAGGGAAGGGAAGGGAAGGGAAGGGAAGGGAATGTTCTGGGAAGGGAAGGGAAGGGAAGGGAAGGGAAGGGAAGGGAAGGGAAGGGAAGGGAAGAAAAGAGAAGGGAAGGGAAGGGAATGTTCTGGGAAGGGAAGGGAAGAGAAGGGAAGGGAAGTGCAGGGAAGGGAAGGGAAGGGAAGAAAAGGGAAGGGAAGGGAAGGGAAGGGAAGGGAAGGGAAGGGAAGGGTAGGGAAGGGAAGGGAAGGGAAGGGAAGGGAAGGGAAGGGAAGGGAAGGGAAGGGAAGGGAAGGGAATGTTCTGGGAAGGGAAGGGAAGGGAAGGGAAGGGAAGGGAAGAAAAGAGAAGGGAAGGGAAAGGAAGGGCAGGGAAGGGAAGGAAAGGGGAGGGAAGGGAAGGGAAGGGAAGGGAAGGGAAGGGAAGGGAAGGGAAGGGAAGGGAAGGTTCCGCGAAGTTAAGGTTCCCGGAAGAGAAGGTTCCGGGAAGGGAAGTGGAAGGGAAGGGAAGGGAAGGGCAGGGAAGGGAAGGGAAGGGAAGAAAAGAGAAGGGAAGGGAAGGGAAGGGAAGGGAAGGGAAGGGAAGGGAAGGGAAGGGAAGAGAAGGGAAGGGAAGGGAAGGGAAGGGAAGGGAAGGGAAGGGAAGGGAATGTTCTGGGAAGGGAAGGGAAGGGAAGGGAAGGGAAGGGAAGGAAAGGGAAAGGAAAGGAAGGTTCCGGGAAGGGAAATGAAGGGAAGGTTTCGGGAAGGTTTCAGGAAGATTTCGGGAAGGGAAAGGAAGGTTCGGGAAGGGAAGGTTCCGGGAAGGTTCCGGGAATGGTTCCGGGAAGTTTCCGGGAAGGGAAGGGATGGGAAGGGAAGGGAAGGGAAGGTTCCGCGAAGGTGAGGTTCCCGGAAGAGAAGGTTCCGGGAAGGGAAGTGGAAGGGAAGGGAAAGGAAGGGAAGGGAAGGGAAGGGAAGGGAAGGGAAGGGAAGGGAAGGGAAGGGAAGGGAATGTTCTGGGAAGGGAAGGGAAGGGAAGGTTCCGCGAAGGTGGGGTCCCCAGAAGAGAAGGTTCCGGGAATGGAAGTGGAAGGGAAGGAAAGGGAAGGGAAGGGAAGGGAAGGGAAGGGAAGGGAAGGGAAGGGAAGGGAAGAAAAGGGAAGGGAAGGGAAGGGAAGGGCAGGGAAGGGAAGGGAAGGGCAGGGAAGGGAAGGGAAGGGAAGGGAAGGGAAGGGAAGGGAAGGGAAGGGAAGGGAAGGGAAGGGAATGTTCTGGGAAGGGAAGGGACGGGAAGGGAACAGAAGGTTCCGCGAAGTTAAGGTTCCCGGAAGAGAAGGTTCCGGGAAGGGAAGTGGAAGGGAAGGGAAGGGAAGGGAAGGGAAGGGAAGGGAAAGGAAGGGAAGGGAAGGGAAGGGAAGGGAAGGAAAGGGAAGGTTCCGGGAAGGGAAGGTTCCGGGAAGGGAAGGGAAGGGAAGGGAACAGAAGGGAAGGGAAAGGAAGGGAAGGGAATGACCTGGGAAGGGAAGGGAAGGGAAGGGAAGGGAAGGGAAGGGAATGTTCTGGGAAGGGAAGGGAAGGGAAGGGAACGGAAGGTTCCGCGAAGTAAAGGATCCCGGAAGAGAAGGTTCCGAGAAGGGAAGTGGAAGGGAAGGGAAGGGAAGGGCAGGGAAGGGAAGGGAAGGGAAGAAAAGGGAAGGGAAGGGAAGGGAAGGGAAGGGAAGGGAAGGGAAGGGAAGGGAAGGGAAGGGAAGATTTTGGGAAGGGAAAGGAAGGTTCGGGAAGGGAAGGTTCCGGGAAGGTTCCGAGAATGGTTTCGGGAAGTTTCCGGGAAGGGAAGGCATGGGAAGGGAAGGGAAGGGAAGGGAAGGGAAGGGAAGGGAAGGGAAGGGAAGGGAAGGGAAGGGAAGCTTCTGGGAAGGGAAGGGATGGGAAGGGAAGGGAAGGGAAGGGAAGGGAAGGGAAGGGAAGGGAAGGTTCCTGGAAGGGAAGGTTCCGGGAAGGGAAGTGGAAGGGAAGGGAAGGGAAGTGCAGGGAAGGGAAGGGAAGGGAAGAAAAGGGAAGGGAAGGGAAGGGAAGGGAAGGGAAGGGAAGGGAAGGGAAGGGAAGGGTAGGGAAGGGAAGGGAAGGGAAGGGAAGGGAAGGGAAGGGAAGGGAAGGGAAGGGAAGGGAAGGGAATGTTCTGGGAAGGGAAGGGAAGGGAAGGGAAGGGAAGGGAAGGGAAGGGAAGAAAAGAGAAGGGAAGGGAAAGGAAGGGCAGGGAAGGGAAGGAAAGGGGAGGGAAGGGAAGGGAAGGGAAGGGAAGGGAAGGGAAGGGAAGGGAAGGGAAGGGAAGGTTCCGCGAAGTTAAGGTTCCCGGAAGAGAAGGTTCCGGGAAGGGAAGTGGAAGGGAAGGGAAGGGAAGGGCAGGGAAGGGAAGGGAAGGGAAGAAAAGAGAAGGGAAGGGAAGGGAAGGGAAGGGAAGGGAAGGGAAGAGAAGGGAAGGGAAGGGAAGGGAAGGGAAGGGAAGGGAAGGGAAGGGAAGGGAAGGGAAGGGAAGGGAAGGGAAGGGAAGGGAAGGGAAGGGAAGGGAAGGAAAGGGAAGGGAAAGGAAAGGAAGGTTCCGGGAAGGGAAATGAAGGGAAGGTTTCGGGAAGGTTTCGGGAAGATTTCGGGAAGGGAAAGGAAGGTTCGGGAAGGGAAGGTTTCGGGAAGGTTCCGGGAATGGTTCCGGGAAGTTTCCGGGAAGGGAAGGGATGGGAAGGGAAGGGAAGGGAAGGTTCCGCGAAGGTGAGGTTCCCGGAAGAGAAGGTTCCGGGAAGGGAAGTGGAAGGGAAGGGAAGGGAAGGGAAGGGAATGTTCTGGGAAGGGAAGGGAAGGGAAGGGAAGGGAAGGGAAGGGAAGGGAAGGGAAGGGAATGTTCTGGGAAGTGAAGGGAAGGGAAGGGAACGGAAGGTTCCGCGAAGTAAAGGATCCCGGAAGAGAAGGTTCCGAGAAGGGAAGTGGAAGGGAAGGGAAGGGAAGGGAAGGGCAGGGAAGGGAAGGGAAGGGAAGGGAAGGGAAGGGAAGGGAAGATTTTGGGAAGGGAAAGGGAGGTTCGGGAAGGGAAGGTTCCGGGAAGGTTCCGGGAATGGTTTCGGGAAGTTTCCGGGAAGGGAAGGCATGGGAAGGGAAGGGAAGGGAAGGGAAGGGAAGGGAAGGGAAGGGAAGGGAAGGGAAGGGAAGGGAAGGGAAGGGAATGTTCTGGGAAGGGAAGGGAAGGGAAGGGAAGGGAAGGGAAGGGAAGGGAATGTGCTGGGAAGGGAAGGGAAGGGAAGGGAAGGGAAGGGAAGGGAAGGGAAGGTTCGGGAAGGGAAGGGAAGGGAAGGGAAGGGAAAGGAATAGAAGGTTCCGGGAAGGGAAATGAAGGGAAGGTTTCGGGAAGGTTTCGGGAAGATTTCGGGAAGGGAAAGGAAGGTTCGGGAAGGGAAGGTTCCGGGAAGGTTCCGGGAATGGTTCCGGGAAGTTTCCGGGAAGGGAAGGGATGGGAAGGGAAGGGAAGGGAAGGTTCCGCGAAGGTGAGGTTCCTGGAAGAGAAGGTTCCGGGAAGGGAAGTGGAAGGGAAGGGAAGGGAAGGGAAGGGAAGGGAAGGGACAGGAAGGGAAGGGAAGGGAAGGGAAGGGAAGGGAAGGGAAGGGAAGGGAAGGGAAGGGAAGGGAAGGGAAGGGAAGGGAAGGTTCTGGGAAGGGAAGGGAAGGGAAGGGAAGGGAAGGGAAGGGAAGGGAAGGGAAGAAAAGGGAAGGGAAGGGAAGGGAAGGGAAGGGAAGGGAAGGGCAGGGAAGGGAAGGAAAGGGGAGGGAAGGGAAGGGAAGGGAAGGGAAGGGAAGGGAAGGGAAGGGAAGGGAAGGGAAGGGAAGGGAAGGGATGGGAAGGGAAGGGAAGGGAAGAAAAGAGAAGGGAAGGGAAGGGAAGGGCAGGGAACGGAAGGGAAGTGAAGGGAAGGGAAGGGAAGGTTCCGCGAAGGTGAGGTTCCCGGAAGAGATGGTTCCGGGAAGGGAAGTGGAAGGGAAGGGAAGGGAAGGGAAGTGAAGGGAAGGGAAGGGAAAGGAAAGGAAGGTTCCGGGAAGGGAAATGAAGGGAAGGTTTCGGGAAGGTTTCGGGAAGATTTCGGGAAGGGCAAGGAAGGTTCGGGAAGGGAAGGTTCCGGGAAGGTTCCGGGAATGGTTCCGGGAAGGGAAGGGAAGGGAAGGGAAGGGAAGGGAAGGGAAGGGAATGTTCTGGGAAGGGAAGAAAAGAGAAGGGAAGGGAAGGGAAGGGCAGGGAAGGGAAGGAAAGGGGAGGGAAGGGAAGGGAAGGGAAGGGAAGGGAAGGGAAGGGAAGGTTCCGCGAAGTTAAGGTTCCCGGAAGAGAAGGTTCCGGGAAGGGAAGTGGAAGGGAAGGGAAGGGAAGGGCAGGGGAGGGAAGGGAAGGGAAGAAAAGAGAAGGGAAGGGAATGGAAGGGAAGGGAAGGGACGGGAAGGGAAGGGAAGGGAAGGGCAGGGGAGGGAAGGGAAGGGAAGAAAAGAGAAGGGAAGGGAATGGAAGGGAAGGGAAGGGACGGGAAGGGAAGGGAAGGGAAGAGAAGGGAAGGGAAGGGAAGGGAAGGGAAGGGAAGGGAAGGGAAGGGAAGGGAAGGGAAGGGAAGGGAAGGGAAGGGAAGGGAAGGGAAGGGAAGGTTCGGGAAGGGAAGGGAAGGGAAGGGAAGGGAAAGGAAAGGAAGGTTCCGGGAAGGGAAATGAAGGGAAGGTTTCGGGAAGGTTTCGGGAAGATTTCGGGAAGGGAAAGGAAGGTTCGGGAAGGGAAGGTTCCGGGAAGGTTCCGGGAATGGTTCCGGGAAGTTTCCGGGAAGGGAAGGGATGGGAAGGGAAGGGAAGGGAAGGTTCCGCGAAGGTGAGGTTCCTGGAAGAGAAGGTTCCGGGAAGGGAAGTGGAAGGGAAGGGAAGGGAAGGGAAGGGAAGGGAAGGGAAGGGAAGGGAAGGGAAGGGAAGGGAAGGTTCTGGGAAGGGAAGGGAAGGGAAGGGAAGGGAAGGGAAGGGAAGGGAAGGGAATGTTCTGGGAAGGGAAGGGAAGGGAAGGGAAGGAAAGGGGAGGGAAGTTTCCGGGAAGGGAAGGCATGGGAAGGGAAGGGAAGGGAAGGGAAGGGATGGGAAGGGAAGGGAAGGGAAGAAAAGAGAAGGGAAGGGAAGGGAAGGGCAGGGAAGGGAAGGGAAGTGAAGGGAAGGGAAGGGAAGGTTCCGCGAAGGTGAGGTTCCCGGAAGAGATGGTTCCGGGAAGGGAAGTGGAAGGGAAGGGAAGGGAAGGGAAGTGAAGGGAAGGGAAGGGAAAGGAAAGGAAGGTTCCGGGAAGGGAAATGAAGGGAAGGTTTCGGGAAGGTTTCGGGAAGATTTCGGGAAGGGCAAGGAAGGTTCGGGAAGGGAAGGTTCCGGGAAGGTTCCGGGAATGGTTCCGGGAAGTTTCCGGGAAGGGAAGGGAAGGGAAGGGAAGGGAAGGGAAGGGAAGGGAAGGGAAGGGAATGTTCTGGGAAGGGAAGGGCAGGGAAGGGAAGGAAAGGGGAGGGAAGTTTCCGGGAAGGGAAGGCATGGGAAGGGAAGGGAAGGGAAGGGAAGGGATGGGAAGGGAAGGGAAGGGAAGAAAAGAGAAGGGAAGGGAAGGGAAGGGCAGGGAAGGGAAGGGAAGTGAAGGGAAGGGAAGGGAAGGTTCCGCGAAGGTGAGGTTCCCGGAAGAGATGGTTCCGGGAAGGGAAGTGGAAGGGAAGGGAAGGGAAGGGAAGTGAAGGGAAGGGAAGGGAAAGGAAAGGAAGGTTCCGGGAAGGGAAATGAAGGGAAGGTTTCGGGAAGGTTTCGGGAAGATTTCGGGAAGGGCAAGGAAGGTTCGGGAAGGGAAGGTTCCGGGAAGGTTCCGGGAATGGTTCCGGGAAGTTTCCGGGAAGGGAAGGGAAGGGAAGGGAAGGGAAGGGAAGGGAAGGGAAGGGAAGGGAAGGGAAGGGAAGGGAATGTTCTGGGAAGGGAAGAAAAGAGAAGGGAAGGGAAGGGAAGGGCAGGGAAGGGAAGGAAAGGGGAGGGAAGGGAAGGGAAGGGAAGGGAAGGGAAGGGAAGGGAAGGGAAGGGAAGGTTCCGCGAAGTTAAGGTTCCCGGAAGAGAAGGTTCCGGGAAGGGAAGTGGAAGGGAAGGGAAGGGAAGGGCAGGGGAGGGAAGGGAAGGGAAGAAAAGAGAAGGGAAGGGAATGGAAGGGAAGGGAAGGGACGGGAAGGGAAGGGGAGGGAAGGGAAGGGAAGGGAAGGGAAGAGAAGGGAAGGGAAGGGAAGGGAAGGGAAGGGAAGGGAAGGGAAGGGAAGGGAAGGGAAGGGAAGGGAAGGGAAGGGAAGGGAAGGGAAGGGAATGTTCTGGGAAGGGAAGGGCAGGGAAGGGAAGGAAAGGGGAGGGAAGGGAAGGGAAGGGAAGGGAAGGGAAGGGAAGGGATGGGAAGGGAAGGGAAGGGAAGAAAAGAGAAGGGAAGGGAAGGGAAGGGCAGGGAAGGGAAGGGAAGTGAAGGGAAGGGAAGGGAAGGTTCCGCGAAGGTGAGGTTCCCGGAAGAGATGGTTCCGGGAAGGGAAGTGGAAGGGAAGGGAAGGGAAGGGAAGGGAAGTGAAGGGAAGGGAAGGGAAAGGAAAGGAAGGTTCCGGGAAGGGAAATGAAGGGAAGGTTTCGGGAAGGATTCGGGAAGATTTCGGGAAGGGCAAGGAAGGTTCGGGAAGGGAAGGTTCCGGGAAGGTTCCGGGAATGGTTCCGGGAAGTTTCCGGGAAGGGAAGGGAAGGGAAGGGAAGGGAAGGGAAGGGAAGGGAAGGGAAGGTTCCGCGATGGTGAGGTCCCCGGAAGAGAAGGTTCCGGGAAGGGAAGTTGAAGGGAAGGAAAGGGAAGGGAAGGGAAGGGAAGGGAAGGGAAGGGAAGGGAAGGGAAGGGAAGGGAAGAAAAGGGAAGGGAAGGGAAGGGAAGGGCAGGGAAGGGAAGGGAAGGGCAGGGAAGGGAAGGGAAGGGAAGGGAAGGGAACGGAAGGTTCCGCGAAGTTAAGGTTCCCGGAAGAGAAGGTTCCGGGAAGGGAAGTGGAAGGGAAGGGAAGGGAAGGGAAGGGAAAGGAAGGGAAGGGAAGGGAAGGGAGGGAAAGGGAAGGTTCCGGGAAGGGAAGGTTCCGGGAAGGGAAGGGAAGGGAAGGGAACAGAAGGGAAGGGAAAGGAAGGGAAGGGAATGTTCTGGGAAGGGAAGGGAAGGGAAGGGAAGGGAAGGGAAGGGAAGGGAAGGGAAGGGAATGTTCTGGGAAGGGAAGGGAAGGGAAGGGAACGGAAGGTTCCGCGAAGTAAAGGATCCCGGAAGAGAAGGTTCCGAGAAGGGAAGTGGAAGGGAAGGGAAGGGAAGGGAAGGGCAGGGAAGGGAAGGGAAGGGGAGGGAAGGGAAGGGAAGGGAAGGGAAGGGAAGGGAAGGGAAGGGAAGGGAAGGGAAGGGAAGTTTCCGCGAAGTTAAGGTTCCCGGAAGAGATGGTTCCGGGAAGGGAAGTGGAAGGGAAGGGAAGGGAAGGGCAGGGAAGGGAAGGGAAGGGAAGAAAAGAGAAGGGAAGGGAAGGGAAGGGAAGGGAAGGGAAGGGAAGGGAAGGGAAGAGAAGGGAAGGGAAGGGAAGGGAAGGGAAGGGAAGGGAAGGGAAGGGAAGGGAAGGGAAGGGAAGGGAAGGGAAGGGAGGGGAAGGGAAGGGAAGGGAAGGGAAGGGAAGGGAAGGGAAGGTTCGGGAAGGGAAGGTTCGGGAAGGGAAGGGAAGTGAAGGGAAGGGAAGGGAAGGGAAGGGAAGGGAAGGGAAAGGAAAGGAAGGTTCCGGGAAGGGAAATGAAGGGAAGGTTTCGGGAAGGTTTCGGGAAGATTTCGGGAAAAGAAAGGAAGGTTCGGGAAGGGAAGGTTCCGGGAAGGTTCCGGGAATGGTTCCGGGAAGTTTCCGGGAAGGGAAGGGATGGGAAGGGAAGGGAATGTTCTGGGAAGGGAAGGGAAGGGAAGGGAAGGGAAGGGAAGGGAAGGGAAGGGAAGGGAAGGGAAGGGAAGGGAAGGGAATGTCCTGGGAAGGGAAGGGAAGGGAAGGGAACGGAAGGTTCCGCGAAGTAAAGGATCCCGGAAGAGAAGGTTCCGAGAAGGGAAGTGGAAGGGAAGGGAAGGGAAGGGAAGGGCAGGGAAGGGAAGGGAAGGGAAGGGAAGGGAAGGGAAGATTTTGGGAAGGGAAAGGGAGGTTCGGGAAGGGAAGGTTCCGGGAAGGTTCCGGGAATGGTTTCGGGAAGTTTCCGGGAAGGGAAGGCATGGGAAGGGAAGGGAAGGGAAGGGAAGGGAAGGGAAGGGAAGGGAAGCTTCTGGGAAGGGAAGGGATGGGAAGGGAAGGGAAGGGAAGGGAAGGTTCCTGGAAGGGAAGGTTCCGGGAAGGGAAGTGGAAGGGAAGGGAAGGGAAGTGCAGGGAAGGGAAGGGAAGGGAAGGGAAGGGAAGGGAAGGGAAGGGAAGTGGAAGGGAAGGGAAGGGAAGGGTAGGGAAGGGAAGGGAAGGGAAGGGAAGGGAAGGGAAGGTTTCGGGAAGATTTCAGAAAGGGAAAGGAAGGTTCGGGAAGGGAAGGTTCCGCGAAGGTGAGGTTCCCGGAAGAGAAGGTTCCGGGAAGGGAAGTGGAAGGGAAGGGAAGGGAAGGGAAGGGAAGGGAAGGTTCTGGGAAGGGAACGGAAGGGAAGGGAAGGGAAGGGAAGGGAAGGGAAGAAAAGGGAAGGGAAGGGAAGGGAAGGGAAGGGAAGGGCAGGGAAGGGAAGGAAAGGGAAGGGAAGGGAAGGGAAGGGAAGGGGAGGGAAGGGAATGGAAGGGAAGGCAAGGGAAGGGAAGGGAAGGGAAGGGAAGGGAAGGGAAGGGAAGGGAAGAGAAGGGAAGGGAAGGGAAGGGAAGGGAAGGTTCCGCGAAGGTGAGGTTCCCGGAAGAGATGGTTCCGGGAAGGGAAGTGGAAGGGAAGGGAAGGGAAGGGAAGGGAAGTGAAGGGAAGGGAAGGGAAAGGAAAGGAAGGTTCCGGGAAGGGAAATGAAGGGAAGGTTTCGGGAAGGTTTCGGGAAGATTTCGGGAAGGGCAAGGAAGCTTCGGGAAGGGAAGGTTCCGGGAAGGTTCCGGGAATGGTTCCGGGAAGTTTCCGGGAAGGGAAGGGAAGGGAAGGGAAGGGAAGGGAAGGGAAGGGAAGGTTCCGCGATGGTGAGGTCCCCGGAAGAGAAGGTTCCGGGAAGGGAAGTTGAAGGGAAGGAAAGGGAAGGGAAGGGAAGGGAAGGGAAGGGAAGGGAAGGGAAGGGAAGGGAAGGGAAGGGAAGAAAAGGGAAGGGAAGGGAAGGGAAGGGCAGGGAAGGGAAGGGAAGGGCAGGGAAGGGAAGGGAAGGGAAGGGAAGGGAAGGGAAGGGAAGGGAACGGAAGGTTCCGCGAAGTTAAGGTTCCCGGAAGAGAAGGTTCCGGGAAGGGAAGTGGAAGGGAAGGGAAGGGAAGGGAAGGGAAGGGAAAGGAAGGGAAGGGAAGGGAAGGGAGGGAAAGGGAAGGTTCCGGGAAGGGAAGGTTCCGGGAAGGGAAGGGAAGGGAAGGGAAGGGAAGGGAACAGAAGGGAAGGGAAAGGAAGGGAAGGGAATGTTCTGGGAAGGGAAGGGAAGGGAAGGGAAGGGAAGGGAAGGGAAGGGAAGGGAATGTTCTGGGAAGGGAAGGGAAGGGAAGGGAACGGAAGGTTCCGCGAAGTAAAGGATCCCGGAAGAGAAGGTTCCGAGAAGGGAAGTGGAAGGGAAGGGAAGGGAAGGGCAGGGAAGGGAAGGGAAGGGAAGAAAAGGGAAGGGATGGAAGGGAAGGGAAGGGAAGGGAAGGGAAGGGAAGGGAAGGGAAGATTTTGGGAAGGGAAAGGAAGGTTCGGGAAGGGAAGGCTCCGGGAAGGTTCCGAGAATGGTTTCGGGAAGTTTCCGGGAAGGGAAGGCATGGGAAGGGAAGGGAAGGGAAGGGAAGGGAAGGGAAGGGAAGGGAAGGGAAGGGAAGGGAAGGGAAGCTTCTGGGAAGGGAAGGGATGGGAAGGGAAGGGAAGGGAAGGGAAGGGAAGGGAAGGGAAGGTTCCTGGATGGGAAGGTTCCGGGAAGGGAAGTGGAAGGGAAGGGAAGGGAAGTGCAGGGAAGGGAAGGGAAGGGAAGAAAAGGGAAGGGAAGGGAAGGGAAGGGAAGGGAAGGGAAGGGAAGGGTAGGGAAGGGAAGGGAAGGGAAGGGAAGGGAAGGGAAGGGAAGGGAAGGGAATGTTCTGGGAAGGGAAGGGAAGGGAAGGGAAGGGAAGGGAAGGGAAGGGAAGGGAAGGGAAGAAAAGAGAAGGGAAGGGAAAGGAAGGGCAGGGAAGGGAAGGAAAGGGGAGGGAAGGGAAGGGAAGGGAAGGGAAGGGAAGGGAAGGGAAGGGAAGTTTCCGCGAAGTTAAGGTTCCCGGAAGAGAAGGTTCCGGGAAGGGAAGTGGAAGGGAAGGGAAGGGAAGGGCAGGGAAGGGAAGGGAAGGGAAGAAAAGAGAAGGGAAGGGAAGGGAAGGGAAGGGAAGGGAAGGGAAGGGAAGGGAAGGGAAGGGAAGGGAAGGGAAGGGAAGTGAAGGGAAGGGAAGGGAAGGGAAGGGAAGGGAAGGGAAGGGAAGGGAAGGGAAGGGAAAGGAAAGGAAGGTTCCAGGAAGGGAAATGAAGGAAAGGTTTCGGGAAGGTTTCGGGAAGATTTCGGGAAAAGAAAGGAAGGTTCGGGAAGGGAAGGTTCCGGGAAGGTTCCGGGAATGGTTCCGGAAAGTTTCCGGGAAGGGAAGGGATGGGAAGGGAAGGGAATGTTCTGGGAAGGGAAGGGAAGGGAAGGGAAGGTAAGGGAAGGGAAGGGAAGGGAAGGGAAGGGAAGGGAAGGGAAGGGAAGGGAAGGGAAGGGAAGGGAATGTTCTGGGAAGGGAAGGGAAGGGAAGGGAACGGAAGGTTCCGCGAAGTAAAGGATCCCGGAAGAGAAGGTTCCGAGAAGGGAAGTGGAAGGGAAGGGAAGGGAAGGGCAGGGAAGGGAAGGGAAGGGAAGGGAAGGGAAGGGAAGGGAAAGGGAAGATTTTGGGAAGGGAAAGGGAGGTTCGGGAAGGGAAGGTTCCGGGAAGCTTCCGGGAATGGTTTCGGGAAGTTTCCGGGAAGGGAAGGCATGGGAAGGGAAGGGAAGGGAAGGGAAGGGAAGGGAAGGGAAGGGAAGGGAAGCTTCTGGGAAGGGAAGGGATGGGAAGGGAAGGGAAGGGAAGGGAAGGTTCCTGGAAGGGAAGGTTCCGGGAAGGGAAGTGGAAGGGAAGGGAAGTGCAGGGAAGGGAAGGGAAGGGAAGGGAAGGGAAGGGAAGGGAAGGGAAGGGAAGGGAAGTGGAAGGGAAGGGAAGGGAAGGGTAGGGAAGGGAAGGGAAGGGAAGGTTCGGGAAGGGAAGGGAAGTGAAGGGAAGGGAAGGGAAGGGAAGGGAAGGGAAGGGAAGGGAAGGGAAAGGAAAGGAAGGTTCCAGGAAGGGAAATGAAGGAAAGGTTTCGGGAAGGTTTCGGGAAGATTTCGGGAAAAGAAAGGAAGGTTCGGGAAGGGAAGGTTCCGGGAAGGTTCCGGGAATGGTTCCGGAAAGTTTCCGGGAAGGGAAGGGATGGGAAGGGAAGGGAATGTTCTGGGAAGGGAAGGGAAGGGAAGGGAAGGTAAGGGAAGGGAAGGGAAGGGAAGGGAAGGGAAGGGAAGGGAAGGGAAGGGAAGGGAAGGGAAGGGAATGTTCTGGGAAGGGAAGGGAAGGGAAGGGAACGGAAGGTTCCGCGAAGTAAAGGATCCCGGAAGAGAAGGTTCCGAGAAGGGAAGTGGAAGGGAAGGGAAGGGAAGGGAAGGGCAGGGAAGGGAAGGGAAGGGAAGGGAAGGGAAGGGAAGGGAAGATTTTGGGAAGGGAAAGGGAGGTTCGGGAAGGGAAGGTTCCGGGAAGCTTCCGGGAATGGTTTCGGGAAGTTTCCGGGAAGGGAAGGCATGGGAAGGGAAGGGAAGGGAAGGGAAGGGAAGGGAAGGGAAGGGAAGGGAAGGGAAGCTTCTGGGAAGGGAAGGGATGGGAAGGGAAGGGAAGGGAAGGGAAGGTTCCTGGAAGGGAAGGTTCCGGGAAGGGAAGTGGAAGGGAAGGGAAGTGCAGGGAAGGGAAGGGAAGGGAAGGGAAGGGAAGGGAAGGGAAGGGAAGGGAAGGGAAGGGAAGTGGAAGGGAAGGGAAGGGAAGGGTAGGGAAGGGAAGTGAAGGGAAGGGAAGGGAAGGGAAGGTTTCGGGAAGATTTCAGAAAGGGAAAGGAAGGTTCGGGAAGGGAAGGTTCCGCGAAGGTGAGGTTCCCGGAAGAGAAGGTTCCGGGAAGGGAAGTGGAAGGGAAGGGAAGGGAAGGGAAGGGAAGGGAAGGTTCTGGGAAGGGAAGGGAAGGGAAGGGAAGGGAAGGGAAGGGAAGGGAAGGGAAGAAAAGGGAAGGGAAGGGAAGGGAAGGGAAGGGCAGGGAAGGGAAGGAAAGGGAAGGGAAGGGAAGGGAAGGGAAGGGGAGGGAAGGGAAGGGAAGGTTCTGGGAAGGGAAGGGAAGGGAAGGGAAGGGAAGGGAAGGGAAGGGAAGGGAAGGGAATGTTCTGGGAATGGAAGGGAAGGGAAGGGAAGGGAAGGGAAGGGAAGGGAAGGGAAGGGAAAAAAAGAGAAGGGAAGGGAAGGGAATGGCAGGGAAGGGAAGGAAAGGGAAGGGAAGGGAAGGGAAGGGAAGGGAAGGGAAGGGAAGGGAAGGTTCCGCGAAGGTGAGGTTCCCGGAAGAGAAGGTTCCGGGAAGGGAAGTGGAAGGGAAGGGAAGGGAAGGGAAGGGAAGGGAAGGGAAGTGAAGGGAAGGGAAGGGAAAGGAAAGGAAGGTTCCGGGAAGGGAAATGAAGGGAAGGTTTTGGGAAGGTTTCGGGAAGATTTCGGGAAGGGAAAGGAAGGTTCGGGAAGGGAAGGTTCCGGGAAGGTTCCGGGAATGGTTCCGGGAAGTTTCCGGGAAGGGAAGGGATGGGAAGGGAAGGGAAGGGATGGGAAGGGAAGGGAAGGGAAGGGAAGGGAAGGGAAGGGAAGGGAAGGTTCCTGGAAGGGAAGGTTCCGGGAAGGGAAGTGGAAGGGAAGGGAAGGGAAGTGCAGGGAAGGGAAGGGAAGGGAAGAAAAGGGAAGGGAAGGGAAGGGAAGGGAAGGGAAGGGAAGGGAAGGGAAGGGTAGGGAAGGGAAGGGAAGGGAAGGGAAGGGAAGGGAAGGGAAGGGAAGGGAAGGGAAGTAAAGGGAATGTTCTGGGAAGGGAAGGGAAGGGAAGGGAAGGGAAGAAAAGAGAAGGGAAGGGAAAGGAAGGGCAGGGAAGGGAAGCAAAGGGGAGGGAAGGGAAGGGAAGGGAAGGGAAGGGAAGGGAAGGGAAGGGAAGGGAAGGTTCCGCGAAGTTAAGGTTCCCGGAAGAGAAGGTTCCGGGAAGGGAAGTGGAAGGGAAGGGAAGGGCAGGGAAGGGAAGGGAAGGGAAGAAAAGAGAAGGGAAGGGAAGGGAAGGGAAGGGAAGGGAAGGGAAGGGAAGGGCAGGGAAGGGAAGGGAAGGGAAGGGAAGATTTTGGGAAGGGAAAGGGAGGTTCGGGAAGGGAAGGTTCCGGGAAGGTTCCGGGAATGGTTTCGGGAAGTTTCCGGGAAGGGAAGGGATGGGAAGGGAAGGGAAGGGAAGGTTCCTGGAAGGGAAGGGAAGGGAAGGGAAGGGAAGGGAAGGGAAGGGAAGGGAAGGGAAGGGAAGCTTCTGGGAAGGGAAGGGATGGGAAGGGAAGGGAAGGGAAGGGAAGGGAAGGGAAGGGAAGGGAAGGGAAGGGAAGGGAAGGGAAGGTTCCTGGAAGGGAAGGTTCCGGGAAGGGAAGTGGAAGGGAAGGGAAGGGAAGGGAAGGGAAGGGAAGGGAAGGGAAGGGAAGGGAATGTTCTGGGAATGGAAGGGAAGGGAAGGGAAGGGAAGGGAAGGGAAGGGAAGGGAAGGGAAGGGAAGGGAAGGGAATGTTCTGGGAATGGAAGGGAAGGGAAGGGAAGGGAAGGGAAGGGAAGGGAAGGGAAGGGAAGGGAAGGGAATGTTCTGGGAATGGAAGGGAAGTGAAGGGAAGGGAAGGGAAGGGAAGGGAAGGGGAGGGAAGGGAAGGGAAGGGAAGGGAAGGGAAGGGAAGTGGAAGGGAAGGGAAGGGAAGGGAAGGGTAGGGAAGGGAAGGGAAGGGAAGGGAAGGGAAGGGAAGGGAAGGTTTCGGGAAGATTTCAGAAAGGGAAAGGAAGGTTCGGGAAGGGAAGGTTCCGCGAAGGTGAGGTTCCCGGAAGAGAAGGTTCCGGGAAGGGAAGTGGAAGGGAAGGGAAGGGAAGGGAAGGGAAGGGAAGGGAAGGGAAGGGAATGTTCTGGGAATGGAAGGGAAGGGAAGGGAAGGGAAGGGAAGGGAAGGGAAGGGAAGGGACGGGAAGGGAAGGGAAGGGAAGGGAAGAGAAGGGAAGGGAAGGGAAGGGAAGGTTCCTGGAAGGGAAGGTTCCGGGAAGGGAAGTGGAAGGGAAGGGAAGGGAAGTGCAGGGAAGGGAAGGGAAAGGAAGGGAAGGGAAGGTTCGGGAAGGGAAGGTTCGGGAAGGGAAGGTTCCGGGAAGGGAAGGTTCCGGGAAGGGAAGGGAAGGGAAGGGAAGGGAAGGGAAGGGAAGGGAATGTTCTGGGAAGGGAAGGGAAGGGAAGGGAAGGGAAGGGAAGGTTCCGCGAAGGTGAGGTTCCCGGAAGAGATGGTTCCGGGAAGGGAAGTGGAAGGGAAGGGAAGGGAAGGGAAGGGAAGTGAAGGGAAGGGAAGGGAAAGGAAAGGAAGGTTCCGGGAAGGGAAATGAAGGGAAGGTTTCGGGAAGGTTTCGGGAAGATTTCGGGAAGGGCAAGGAAGGTTCGGGAAGGGAAGGTTCCGGGAAGGTTCCGGGAATGGTTCCGGGAAGTTTCCGGGAAGGGAAGGGATGGGAAGGGAAGGGAAGGGAAGGGAAGGGAAAGGAAGGGAAGGTTCCGCGAAGGTAAGGTCCCCGGAAGAGAAGGTTCCGGGAAGGGAAGTGGAAGGGAAGGAAAGGGAAGGGAAGGGAAGGGAAGGGAAGGGAAGGGAAGGGAAGGGAAGGGCAGGGAAGGGAAGGGAAGGGCAGGGAAGGGAAGGGAAGGGAAGGGAAGGGAATGTTCTGGGAAGGGAAGGGAAGGGAAGGGAATGTTCTGGGAAGGGAAGGGAAGGGAACGGAAGGTTCCGCGAAGTTAAGGTTCCCGGAAGAGAAGGTTCCGGGAAGGGAAGTGGAAGGGAAGGGAAGGGAAGGGAAGGGAAAGGAAGGGAAGGGAAGGGAAGGGAAGGGAAGGGAAGGGAAGGAAAGGGAAGGTTCCGTAAAGGGAAGGTTCCGGGAAGGGAAGGGAAGGGAAGGGAAGGGAACAGAAGGGAAGGGAAAGGAAGGGAAGGGAATGTTCTGGGAAGGAAAGGGAAGGGAAGGGAAGGGAAGGGAAGGGAAGGGAAGGGAAGGGAAGGGAATGTTCTGGGAAGGGAAGGGAAGGGAAGGGAACGGAAGGTTCCGCGAAGTAAAGGATCCCGGAAGAGAAGGTTCCGAGAAGGGAAGTGGATAGGAAGGGAAGGGAAGGGCAGGGAAGGGAAGGGAAGGGAAGAAAAGGGAAGGGAAGGGAAGGGAAGGGAAGGGAAGGGAAGGGAAGGGAAGGGAAGATTTTGGAAGGGAAAGGAAGGTTCGGGAAGGGAAGGTTCCGGGAAGGTTCCGGGAATGGTTCCGGGAAGTTTCCGGGAAGGGAAGGGATGGGAAGGGAAGGGAAGGGAAGGGAAGGGAAGGGAAGGGAAGGTTCCTTGAAGGGAAGGTTCCGGGAAGGGAAGTGGAAGGGAAGGGAAGGGAAGTGCAGGGAAGGGAAGGGAAGGGAAGAAAAGGGAAGGGAAGGGAAGGGAAGGGAAGGGAAGGGTAGGGAAGGGAAGGGAAGGGAAGGGAAGGGAAGGGAAGGGAAGGGAAGGGAAGGGAAGGGAAGGGAAGGGAATGTTCTGGGAAGGGAAGGGAAGGGAAGGGAAGGGAAGGGAAGAAAAGAGAAGGGAAGGGAAAGGAAGGGCAGGGAAGGGAAGGAAAGGGGAGGGAAGGGAAGGGAAAGGAAGGGAAGGGAAGGGAAGGGAAGGGAAGGGAAGGGAAGGGAAGGGAAGGGAAGGGAAGGGAAGGGAAGGGAA